>NW_027362262.1:0-30829 GCF_039654945.1 Dendrobates tinctorius
GGAGCATGAATGCAAGGGTCTGACTTCATATCAGAACAATGAGAGGTTGAGTCCAGTTGTGGTAGTCTGTTTCCATGTGATTTTTGGAAAAAATGTATACACATGCTGAGAGACAAAGATGTAAGCGTGCTATAGTAATCAGAGTAGGTAAGATTCTAGAATGTGAGAATGTTATTCTGCACCATGGAGCATGAATGCAAGCATCGTTAGCTAAGGAGGAATTAAGCTTGAATTTACCAAGTAAATATAAAGACAATGTGATCACATTTTGATTCTGAAGATGGTAATTGTGGAGAGAGAGAGAGAGAGAGAGAGAGAGAGAGAGAGAGAGAGAGAGAGAGAGAGAGAGAGAGAGAGAGAGAGAGAGAGAGAGAGAGAGAGAGAGAGAGAGAGAGAGAGAGAGAGAGAGAGAGAGAGAGAGAGAGAGAGAGAGAGAGAATACATCAATGGGTAAGATGCCGTCAGGCTTAAGATCAGGGTTTTGAGGGTTCGGGTCCCGACATGGCAGTCAGTTTCCACGTGTTTTTTGAAAAAAAGTTTATTCTTATTCTAGACCAAGGGACCACGTACTCAACCATCATGTGCCATTCAAAAGACTGTTTGGCCTAATGAATAAAGTGTCTGACTTTGGATCAGAAGTTTGAGGTTTCAAGTCCTTTTGTGTTTGTGGCATTGTCTTTCTGCACTCTTTTTGAAAAAAATTTAAATGTAGTGATCGGTTGTTATGAAAGCCTCATGCGCCAATCTGAAGAGCAAGTGGCCTATGGAAAAGGCGTCTTACTTTGGGTCAAAAGATTGAGGGTTATCATCCCTTCATGGTCGTAGCAGTCTCTCTCCACATGCTTTTAGAAAAAAATGTACAGATGCTGAGAGGGTTATATGACAGTTTAGAAAGAAGGGTCAGTTGTAGACAAGTAAGGACACAAAAAGCAGCTGTCAGAAGTGGGATTTGAAGCCATGCCTCCATTTGGAGACCAGAAAACCCAGCTCTATGTGGGGAAAGAAATCAGTCTTGAGTCTGGCGCCTTAGACCACTCGGCCATCCTGACAAACTGCATTGTGGGTGCTACAGCTATTCCCATTCGGTTAACTAAGGAGGAATTTAGCTAGAATTTACCAAGAAAATATAAAGACAATGCCATCACGTTGTGATTTTGAAGATGGAAATTTTGGAGAAAGAGAGAGAAAGAAAGATAGATTGAGAGGGAGAGAGAATGGGTAAGGTGTCTTTCTTTAGATCAAACATTTATACACATGTTGAGAGACAGAGATGTTAGCGTGTCATAGTCATCAGACTAGGTAAGATTCTAGAATATAAGAAAGCTGTTCTGGACCATGGGAGCATGAATGCAAGGGTCTGACTTCATATCAGAACAATGAGAGGTTGTGGTAGTCTGTTTCCATGTGATTTTTGGAAAAAATGTATACACATGCTGAGAGACAAAGATGTAAGCGTGCTATAGTAATCAGAGTAGGTAAGATTCTAGAATGTGAGAATGTTATTCTGCACCATGGAGCATGAATGCAAGCATCGTTAGCTAAGGAGGAATTAAGCTTGAATTTACCAAGAAAATATAAAGACAATGTGATCACATTTTGATTCTGAAGATGGTAATTGTGGAGAGAGAGAGAGAGGAGATAGAAAGATAGATTAAGAGAGAGAATGGGTAAGGTGTCTTTCTTTAGATCAAAAATTTATACACATGCTGAGAGACAGAGATGTTAGCGTGTCATAGTCATCAGACTAGGTAATTTTCTAGAATGTGAGAATGTTATTCTGGACCATGGGAGCATGAATGCAAGGGCCTGACTTCAGATCAGAACATTGAGTGTTTGAGTCCAGTTGAGGAAGTCTGTTTGAATGTGCTTTTTGGAAAAAATGTATACACATGCTGAGAGACAAAGATGTAAGCGTGCTATAGTAATCAGAGTAGGTAAGATTCTAGAATGTGAGAATGTTATTCTGCACCATGGAGCATGAATGCAAGCATCGTTAGCTAAGGAGGAATTAAGCTTGAATTTACCAAGAAAATATAAAGACAATGTGATCACATTTTGATTCTGAAGATGGTAATTGTGGAGAGAGAGAGAGAGATAGAAAGATAGATTAAGAGAGAGAATGGGTAAGGTGTCTTTCTTTAGATCAAAAATTTATACACATGCTGAGAGACAGAGATGTTAGCGTGTCATAGTCATCAGACTAGGTAATTTTCTAGAATGTGAGAATGTTATTCTGGACCATGGGAGCATGAATGCAAGGGCCTGACTTCAGATCAGAACATTGAGTGTTTGAGTCCAGTTGTGGTAGTCTGTTTCCATGTGCTTTTTTGGAAAAAATGTATACACATGCTGACCACTCGGCCATCCTGACTAACTGCGCTGAGAGTGCTAGAATTATTCCCATTCAGCTAATCAAAGAGAAATTTAGCTACAATTTTCTTGAAAATGTAAGAACAATGTCATTATGTTTGAGAGAGAATGAAGAGAAAGCAGAGAGACAGAGAGAACGAGAAAAAATAAATAAATGAACGGATAAGGCGGATTCTGACCAAACGGGGGGGGGGGGAGAGAGAGAGAGAATACATCAATGGGTAAGATGCCGTCAGGCTTAAGATCAGGGTTTTGAGGGTTCGGGGTCCCGACATGGCAGTCAGTTTCCACGTGTTTTTTGAAAAAAAGTTTATTCTTATTCTAGACCAAGGGACCACGTACTCAACCATCATGTGCCATTCAAAAGACTGTTTGGCCTAATGAATAAAGTGTCTGACTTTGGATCAGAAGTTTGAGGTTTCAAGTCCTTTCGTGTTTGTGGCATTGTCTTTCTGCACTCTTTTTGAAAAAAATTTAAATGTAGTGATCGGTTGTTATGAAAGCCTCATGCGCCAATCTGAAGAGCAAGTGGCCTATGGAAAAGGCGTCTTACTTTGGGTCAAAAGATTGAGGGTTATCATCCCTTCATGGTCGTAGCAGTCTCTCTCCACATGCTTTTAGAAAAAAATGTACAGATGCTGAGAGGGTTATATGACAGTTTAGAAAGAAGGGTCAGTTGTAGACAAGTAAGGACACAAAAAGCAGCTGTCAGAAGTGGGATTTGAAGCCATGCCTCCATTTGGAGACCAGAAAACCCAGCTCTATGTGGGGAAAGAAATCAGTCTTGAGTGTGGCGCCTTAGCCCACTCGGCCATCCTGACAAACTGCATTGTGGGTGCTACAGCTATTCCCATTCGGTTAACTAAGGAGGAATTTAGCTAGAATTTACCAAGAAAATATAAAGACAATGCCATCACGTTGTGATTTTGAAGATGGAAATTTTGGAGAAAGAGAGAGAAAGAAAGATAGATTGAGAGGGAGAGAGAATGGGTAAGGTGTCTTTCTTTAGATCAAACATTTATACACATGTTGAGAGACAGAGATGTTAGCGTGTCATAGTCATCAGACTAGGTAAGATTCTAGAATATAAGAAAGCTGTTCTGGACCATGGGAGCATGAATGCAAGGGTCTGACTTCATATCAGAACAATGAGAGGTTGTGGTAGTCTGTTTCCATGTGATTTTTGGAAAAAATGTATACACATGCTGAGAGACAAAGATGTAAGCGTGCTATAGTAATCAGAGTAGGTAAGATTCTAGAATGTGAGAATGTTATTCTGCACCATGGAGCATGAATGCAAGCATCGTTAGCTAAGGAGGAATTAAGCTTGAATTTACCAAGAAAATATAAAGACAATGTGATCACATTTTGATTCTGAAGATGGTAATTGTGGAGAGAGAGAGAGAGAGAGATAGAAAGATAGATTAAGAGAGAGAATGGGTAAGGTGTCTTTCTTTAGATCAAAAATTTATACACATGCTGAGAGACAGAGATGTTAGCGTGTCATAGTCATCAGACTAGGTAATTTTCTAGAATGTGAGAATGTTATTCTGGACCATGGGAGCATGAATGCAAGGGCCTGACTTCAGATCAGAACATTGAGTGTTTGAGTCCAGTTGAGGAAGTCTGTTTGAATGTGCTTTTTGGAAAAAATGTATACACATGCTGAGAGACAAAGATGTAAGCGTGCTATAGTAATCAGAGTAGGTAAGATTCTAGAATGTGAGAATGTTATTCTGCACCATGGAGCATGAATGCAAGCATCGTTAGCTAAGGAGGAATTAAGCTTGAATTTACCAAGAAAATATAAAGACAATGTGATCACATTTTGATTCTGAAGATGGTAATTGTGGAGAGAGAGAGAGAGATAGAAAGATAGATTAAGAGAGAGAATGGGTAAGGTGTCTTTCTTTAGATCAAAAATTTATACACATGCTGAGAGACAGAGATGTTAGCGTGTCATAGTCATCAGACTAGGTAATTTTCTAGAATGTGAGAATGTTATTCTGGACCATGGGAGCATGAATGCAAGGGCCTGACTTCAGATCAGAACATTGAGTGTTTGAGTCCAGTTGTGGTAGTCTGTTTCCATGTGCTTTTTTGGAAAAAATGTATACACATGCTGACCACTCGGCCATCCTGACTAACTGCACTGAGATTGCTAGAATTATTCCTATTCAGCTAATCAAAGAGAAATTTAGCTACAATTTTCTTGAAAATGTAAGAACAATGTCATTATGTTTGAGAGAGAATGAAGAGAAAGCAGAGAGACAGAGAGAACGAGAAAAAATAAATAAATGAACGGATAAGGCGGATTCTGACCAAACGGGGGGTGGGGGGGAGAGAGAGAGAGAGAGAGAGAGAGAGAGAGAGAGAGAGAGAGAGAGAGAGAGAGAGAGAGAGAGAGAGAGAGAGAGAGAGAGAGAGAGAGAGAGAGAGAGAGAGAGAGAGAGAGAGAAAAAGAGAGAGAAAGAAAGAATACATCAATGGGTAAGATGCCGTCAGGCTTAAGATCAGGGTTTTGAGGGTTCGGGTCCCGACATGGCAGTCAGTTTCCACGTGTTTTTTGAAAAAAAGTTTATTCTTATTCTAGACCAAGGGACCACGTACTCAACCATCATGTGCCATTCAAAAGACTGTTTGGCCTAATGAATAAAGTGTCTGACTTTGGATCAGAAGTTTGAGGTTTCAAGTCCTTTCGTGTTTGTGGCATTGTCTTTCTGCACTCTTTTTGAAAAAAATTTAAATGTAGTGATCGGTTGTTATGAAAGCCTCATGCGTAGTGTTGAGCATTCCGATACCGCAAGTATCGGGTATCGGCCGATATTAGCGGTATCGGAATTCCGATACTTAATTCCGATACTTTTTTCATATCGGATTCCGGAATCGGAATAGGAAGTTCCCATCATGCTATGAGCCTGCTTGCTTTGATTAAGCCAATGGGAATCCTCCGAAGTGTGGGCACATCCTGTTAGGCATGTAGGCATGTTAACTATTGGCATGGCTGTGATTGGCTGCCGAAATGATGTCATGATGCACTATAAAAGCCGCCGCAGCCGCCATTTCTGGTCACTCTGCTGTGAATTCAGTTAGGGACAGGCTGCTGTAGAAGACTGTGAGGGACAGTTAGAAATAGCGATTCCACCAAACATGTAGTGCTTTACCCAGGCTACATAAACCACCACTGTAGCCTTCTTTGCCCTAGCAGCAGTGTTCACAGCTGTCTGCAAGGGCTGTGTGAGTGCAGCTCACGCTGTGGAGAGGGTCCTGCAGCCACGTCAGGCTGTAGGCCACCCAGTGTGATCACTGCTGCCTCATACATCTTTTATTTTTTGAGCTGCATTTTTTACATAATTTCAATCTAGTGTGCTTCCATCCGTATCCATATACGTTGGTTGCAAACACTAGTAGTAGACAGCGGAGCCTTTCTGCAGCCTTTCAGTGCTAGTGTCCACTTTGCTGCACTGTTCACGGCTGTCTGAGAGGTCTCTGACTGTGTGTGAGTGCAGCTCACGCTGAGTAGTGTGTCCTGCAGCTACGTCTGGCTGTAGGACGCTCAGCGTGCGTCAGTGCCTCACACATATTTTTATTTGAGTGCAGCTCATTTTTTCTTCTATTAGTGTGCATCCATCCGTCTCCATCTACGGTGGTTGCAAACACTATATAGGAGTACACAGCGGAGCCTTTCTGCAGCCTGTCAGTGCCAGTGCCCACTTAGCTGCACTGTTGACGGCTGTCTGAGAGGCCTCTGACTGTGTGTGAGTGCAGCTCACGCTGAGTAGAGTGTCCTGCAGCTACGTCTGGTTGTAGGACGCTCAACGTGCGTCACTGCCTCACACATATTTGTCTTTGAGTGCAGCTCATTTTTTCTTCTCCTATTAGTGTGCATCCATCCGTATCCATCAACATTGGTTGGTTGCAAACACTATATAGGAGTAGATAGAGGAGCCTTTTTTTCTGGCTTGTGCCCTGCCGGCGCAGCCAGATTAGTATTACCCAATTTTTTTGGAGCCTCATCTTTTGCATTGTAGGTTACCTGCCTGCATTGTAATAGCTCCAAAAAGTTGGTGATACTATCAGTTTCAATTCTTTGTTCACATACTTTGAGTTTGTTTCCAACAAAGAAACCACAAAAAAAGTTCACCAAACACTACATTTTGAACTTGTGTAGGCCACATCAGCTCCTATTAAAGTCTAGTCCACACACACACACACTTCATAAAATTAGTGTTTCTTGTACCTGTAACCAGCTGTTCAGAAATAAGCACACTAAGGCCCCCCTTTGTACTTTTTTGCCTATCTTAAGCAGTCTTGCAAGATGAAGAAGGCAGGGAGTAAGGCGCGTGTCGGCGTGGGCGTGGGCGCGGAGTTTCAGCAGGGAGAGGACGTGGGGATTCTGCAGGGAGAGGACGTGGGGATTCTACAGGTAGAGGACGTGGGGATTCTGGGCCTGCTGCGGGCACCAGTGGATCAGCATCCCCCAGTTTTAGCAGGCAACAGTCCTTTATGCGCAGCTTTGTAGGACCTCAACGTACCCCACTGCTGCGTGAGGAACAAATTGAAGCCGTTGTCGGATGGATGGCAGCTAACGCATCGACTTCAATTACTTCCGCATCCTCTCAGGGTCAGAGCACCGAAGAGCAACCATCTGTCTCTTCACCACCTGCCAAAGTGCCCAGGCAGTCAGAGAGACATGGACAGGAGCCATCACAGTCTCTACTTCTGTTCTCGGAATCTGTTGGCTTGGAAAGAGGGGGCCAGCCAAGCAGCATTCCTGAATGTGAAGAAGAGGGAGTATGCAGTGATGCGCAACTTCTTTGTCCCTCTGAATCTGAAGAGGCGAGTGGGCCAGTGCCTATGGTCAGCACACCTCAGTACGCATCAGATGATGACGAGACTCAGTTGCCACTTTCTGGTGCGTACGGTGCTGGCGAGACAACCCCGGAGAAGCAGCTGTTTGAAGAGGGGAGGGAAGATGATGAGGTCCTTGACCCATCATGGCGTGAGCAACAGGAAGGTGGTGGGAGCAGCTCGGAGGAAGAGATTCCCCTACCGGCCAAAACAGGAGGCAGAGGGAGGGGGAAGACTTGGTTGCCTGTACCCTCCACTTCGGCACCCGTTAGGAGCATTCCTCCTTCCAAAGGCAAACCGGGCGCTCACAAGAGTTGCAGTGCGTGGTCCTTTTTTGACACAGTTGCAGATGACATTTGCTTTGTCAAATGCAAGCTGTGTCATCAGAGAGTCAAAAGAGGGAGAAATGTCAGCAACCTCAATACCACAAATATGTGGAAACATGTGCGCACCAAGCACGAGTTGGAGTTGCAGAGACACCCTGAAGACGTAGGCCAACGTACAGCACCACCTACCACCTCTTCAGTTCGTGTTGGGCCCTCTTCCTCCAGCTCACACACTGCTGGTTCGGCTTCCTCACAGGATCGCCAAGGAAGAACCTCTGCCACTGTTGTCCGGAGACCCTGTCAGATTACACCCATAGCAGCACGTTCCCATCCATCACAGCCATCGGTAGCACAGGCATGGGATAAAAGGCGCCCTTACTCGGCAAACCATCCCTGAGCACAGTCTCTGAATGCTGGCATTGCCAAACTTCTGGCAGTTGAAATGCTGTCATTCAGGCTGGTGGACACTGACACCTTCCGGGACTTAATGGCATTGGCAGTCCCCCAATACAACGTGCCCAGCCGCTTTTATTTCAGCAGGTGAGCCGTCCCTGCCCTGCAGAAACATGTTGAGGGCAAAATAAAACATGCGCTACTAAACGCCGTTAGTAGCAAGGTCCACCTGACCACCGATGCGTGGACCAGTAACCATGGACAGGGACGATACCTTTCCCTCACTGCCCACTGGGTCAATGTTGTGGAGCCGGGTACGGATCTGGAGAGTGGCGCTGTACGTGTTCTTCCAACGCCACGGATTGCAGGACTCCAGTCTGTACACATAGACTCCTCCTCCTACTCAAGTTCCTCAGAAACAGCAGAGCAGGAGCCTGTTACGACCGATATGAGCACAGCCGTGGCCAAACGTCAACAGGCTGTACTCAAATTAATTTCTTTGGGGAATCGAAGCCACACAGCGCAGGAGCTCTGGAATGCTATCAAGCTGGAGAGCGATGTGTGGTTTGGGCCAGCGAATCTCCAGCCGGGCTTGGTAGTGTGTGACAATGGCCGAAATCTGGTGGCAGCTCTTGGCCTAGGCAACCTCACACACATCCCATGTCTGGCACATGTTCTTAACTTGGTCGTGCAGAGCTTTCTGAGGGACTATCCGGATCTTGCTGCACTGTTGCACAAGGTCCGCATAGAGTGCGCTCACTTGCGACGTTCCAGCACGGCAAGATCGCGCCTTGCTGCTCTGCAGCGACGATTTGGCCTTCCGGAACATCGCATCATATGTGACCTACCCACCCGGTGGAATTCAACGTTACATATGTTGGAGCGGTTGTGTGAGCAGCAGGCAGCAGTCATGGAGTACCAGCTGCATCAGGCGCAAACAAGTCGCACTGTGCGCCGTTCACACTTCAGCACCATTGAGTGGGCCTCTATGAAGGACATCTGCCTCGTTTTGCGTGCCTTCGATGAATCCACACGGATGGCGAGTGCAGATGATGCACTAGTCAGCATGACTGTCCCCCTTATCTGCCTGCTTCAACAAACACTGCAAGCACTAAGGGATGAGGTTTCAGAAGAGGTGGAGGATGAGGAGTCCCAAATGCCATCTGCTTGTGGACAGTCTGCGCTACGTGTTTCCTCACAAAGGCCTAGGCAGGGGACACTTTGTGAGGAGGATGAGGAGGAGTCGATGGAGGAGGAAGACATCTCTCCAGAGGAGGGAGGTACACAAACCTCTACTCAGTATGTACAGCGAGGGTGGGGTGATGCAGAGCAGGCCGAGGTCACGCCTCAAACAGGGGACAGCGGTTCTTTGGCAGTTGGGAGTCTGCAGCACATGGTTGATTTCATGCTGCAGTGCCTGAGAAACGACCGCCGCATCGCCCACATTCTCGTCTTGGCTGATTATTGGGTGTACACCCTCCTAGATCCTCGCTACCGGGACAGCGTACAAAGGCTCATACCATCGTTGAACCGGGAGCGTAAAATGCGGGAGTACGAAGAGTCACTGGTGCAGTCCATAATGTTTTCCATTCCACCCGACAGCATTGTTGCTAGTGCTTTACAAAGCAGCTCTGTGCGTCGAGGCAGTGGAGGAAACTCTGCACAAAGAGGGAGCAGAGGCAGCGCCGCAGCACAAGGCAAGACCACTATGGCCCAAATGTGGCAAAGTTTTGTGTGTCCACCACAATTGTCTACACCATCAGCGACGCCTCGAGTCAGCAGGAGGCAACGCTTCCGTCAGATGGTGTCAGACTACATGTCTTGCCCTGTCGCTGTACTCCCAGATGGCTCTTCCCCCTTCAAGTTTTGGGTCTCTAAGCTGGATACATGGCCAGAGCTTAGCCAGTATGCATTGGAGGTGCTGGCTTGCCCTGCTGCCAGTGTATTATCGGAACGTGTCTTTAGTGCCGCAGGTGGTGTACTAACAGACCGTCGCACGCGACTATCTTCCGATAATGTTGACCGGCTGACTTTTCTGAAAATGAACAAGGCCTGGATCTCCAAAGACTTTGCCATTCCTCTTACAGACTAAATTAGTGGTTGGCAACTGTATCCAGGTCTGCTGGTGTGTTCATTTTTCTACCACCTGAACTATAATCCCTTTGCTTCAACACAGCCAGTTGTCGCTCAGATGTGTCGTCTGCACAGAGAAACACACTAGCTCCTGTGTTAGTGGGGTTCAGTAATGCCAGCTGATCCCCTGCTGTGTGGACGGCAAAGTCACCAGCTCCATCAACATTCAAACCACTACTGATTTTTAACCGTGCCCAACTTAGGTCTCTGGCTCCACTGTCTCTACTATTTCCCCTGACCTCCAACCCCGCCATCTACATCTCTGAAGTGGCGTCAGCACAATCTACACTTGTCCCTGTGTTCCTGTGGCTCAGTCCCATCAGTTTATCCCCTGATGTGTGTCCGGAAAGGTCTCCTGCTCTGTCCACATTCCCATAACCAGTAGTGGGAATGAGGACAGAGCTGGCGAACTTGCCGGACAAACATCAGGGGATCAACTGACGGGACTGAGAACCAGTAACACAGGAACAAGTGTAGATTGTGCTGACGCCACTTCAGAGATGTAGCTGGCGGGGTTGGAGGCCAGGGTAAATAGTAGAGACAGTGGAGCCAGAGGCCTAAGTGGAGCATGGTTAGAATCAGTAGTAGTCCACAACCTCCATAAAAACCGCTGCCCATTGGCCTCTGCATGCGGCATGCGTAATCCTGGGCTCCAACAGCGTCAGTTGGTGTTCAGAAGTGTCGTCTCCACAGAGCCAAACACCTTCGTTAGAGTGTTAGTGGGGTTCAGCACTGCCAGCTGTTCCCCTGCTGTGGAGATGGCAAGTCTCCTGCTGCCTTCACCTGCCAAAATCCAGTAGGCCCCAGCCTGCTCCTCGCCTAATCCTGTGCTCCAACATCGTCAGTTGGTGTTCAGAAGTGTCGTCTCCACAGAGCCAAACACCTTCGTTAGAGTGTTAGTGGGGTTCAGCACTGCCAGCTGTTCCCCTGCTGTGGAGATGGCAAGTCTCCTGCTGCCTTCACCTGCCAAAATCCAGTAGGCCCCAGCCTGCTCCTCGCCTAATCCTGTGCTCCAACATCGTCAGTTGGTGTTCAGAAGTGTCGTCTCCACAGAGCCAAACACCTTCGTTAGAGTGTTAGTGGGGTTCAGCACTGCCAGCTGTTCCCCTGCTGTTGAGATGGCAAGTCTCCTGCTGCCTTCACCTGACAAAATCCAGTAGGCCACAGCCTGCTCCTCGCCTATTCCTGGGCTCCAACAGCGTCAGTTGGTGTTCAGAAGTGTCGTCTCCACAGACCCAAACACCTTCGTTAGAGTGTTAGTGGGGTTCAGCACTGCCAGCTGTTCCCCTGCTGTGGAGATGGCAAGTCTCCTGCTGCCTTCACCTGCCAAAATCCAGTAGGCCCCAGCCTGCTCCTCGCCTAATCCTGGGCTCCAACAGCGTCAGTTGGTGTTCAGAAGTGTCGTCTCCACAGAGCCAAACACCTTCGTTAGAGTGTTAGTGGGGTTCAGCACTGCCAGCTGTTCCCCTGCTGTGGAGATGGCAAGTCTCCTGCTGCCTTCACCTGCCAAAATCCAGTAGGCCCCAGCCTGCTCCTCGCCTAATCCTGGGCTCCAACAGCGTCAGTTGGTGTTCAGAAGTGTCGTCTCCACAGAGCCAAACACCTTCGTTAGAGTGTTAGTGGGGTTCAGCACTGCCAGCTGTTCCCCTGCTGTGGAGATGGCAAGTCTCCTGCTGCCTTCACCTGACAAAATCCAGTAGGCCACAGCCTGCTCCTCGCCTATTCCTGGGCTCCAACAGCGTCAGTTGGTGTTCAGAAGTGTCGTCTCCACAGAGCCAAACACCTTCGTTAGAGTGTTAGTGGGGTTCAGCACTGCCAGCTGTTCCCCTGCTGTGGAGATGGCAAGTCTCCTGCTGCCTTCACCTGCCAAAATCCAGTAGGCCCCAGCCTGCTCCTCGCCTAATCCTGGGCTCCAACAGCGTCAGTTGGTGTTCAGAAGTGTCGTCTCCACAGAGCCAAACACCTTCGTTAGAGTGTTAGTGGGGTTCAGCACTGCCAGCTGTTCCCCTGCTGTGGAGATGGCAAGTCTCCTGCTGCCTTCACCTGACAAAATCCAGTAGGCCCCAGCCTGCTCCTCGCCTAATCCTGGGCTCCAACAGCGTCAGTTGGTGTTCAGAAGTGTCGTCTCCACAGAGCCAAACACCTTCGTTAGAGTGTTAGTGGGGTTCAGCACTGCCAGCTGTTCCCCTGCTGTGGAGATGGCAAGTCTCCTGCTGCCTTCACCTGACAAAATCCAGTAGGCCACAGCCTGCTCCTCGCCTAATCCTGGGCTCCAACAGCGTCAGTTGGTGTTCAGAAGTGTCGTCTCCACAGAGCCAAACACATTCGTTCAAGTGTTAGTGTGGTTCATCATTGCCAGCTGATCCCCTGCTGTGGAGATGGCAGTCTCTCCTGCTGTCTCCGCATTACAAAGACAGTAGGCCTCTGCCTACACCCTCCTATTTCCTGGGCTTCAACACAGCCAGTTGTAGTTCGGAAGTGCCGTCCACACGGAAAGAGATACTTGCTCCCGTGTCTCAGTGGGGTTCAGTAACGTCAGCTGATCCCCAGCTGTGTGGATGGCAGTCTCTCCTGCTGTCACCTCATTCAAAATACAGTAGGCCTCTGCCTACACCCTCCTATTTCCTGGGCTTCAACACAGCCAGTTGTAGTTCGGAAGTGCCGTCCACACGGAAAGAGATACTTGCTCCCGTGTCTCAGTGGGGTTCAGTAATGTCAGCTGATCCCCTGCTGTGTGGATGGCAGTCTCTCCTGCTGTCACCTCATTCAAAATACAGTAGGCCTCTGCCTACACCCTCCTATTTCCTGGGCTTCAACACAGCCAGTTGTAGTTCGGAAGTGCCGTCCACACGGAAAGAGATACTTGCTCCCGTGTCTCAGTGGGGTTCAGTAACGTCAGCTGATCCCCTGCTGTGTGGATGGCAGTCTCTCCTGCTGTAAACTCATTCAAAATACAGTAGGCCTCTGCCTACACCCTCCTATTTCCTGGGCTTCAACACAGCCAGTTGTAGTTCGGAAGTGCCGTCCACACGGAAAGAGATACTTGCTCCCGTGTCTCAGTGGGGTTCAGTAACGTCAGCTGATCCCCTGCTGTGTGGATGGCAGTCTCTCCTGCTGTAAACTCATTCAAAATACAGTAGGCCTCTGCCTACACCCTCCTATTTCCTGGGCTTCAACACAGCCAGTTGTAGTTCGGAAGTGCCGTCCACACGGAAAGAGATACTTGCTCCCGTGTCTCAGTGGGGTTCAGTAACGTCAGCTGATCCCCTGCTGTGTGGATGGCAGTCTCTCCTGCTGTAAACTCATTCAAAATACAGTAGGCCTCTGCCTACACCCTCCTATTTCCTGGGCTTCAACACAGCCAGTTGTAGTTCGGAAGTGCCGTCCACACGGAAAGAGATACTTGCTCCCGTGTCTCAGTGGGGTTCAGTAACGTCAGCTGATCCCCTGCTGTGTGGATGGCAGTCTCTCCTGCTGTCACCTCATTCAAAATACAGTAGGCCTCTGCCTACACCCTCCTATTTCCTGGGCTTCAACACAGCCAGTTGTAGTTCGGAAGTGCCGTCCACACGGAAAGAGATACTTGCTCCCGTGTCTCAGTGGGGTTCAGTAACGTCAGCTGATCCCCTGCTGTGTGGATGGCAGTCTCTCCTGCTGTAAACTCATTCAAAATACAGTAGGCCTCTGCCTACACCCTCCTATTTCCTGGGCTTCAACACAGCCAGTTGTAGTTCGGAAGTGCCGTCCACACGGAAAGAGATACTTGCTCCCGTGTCTCAGTGGGGTTCAGTAATGTCAGCTGATCCCCTGCTGTGTGGATGGCAGTCTCTCCTGCTGTCACCTCATTCAAAATACAGTAGGCCTCTGCCTACACCCTCCTATTTCCTGGGCTTCAACACAGCCAGTTGTAGTTCGGAAGTGCCGTCCACACGGAAAGAGATATTTGCTCCCGTGTCTCAGTGGGGTTCAGTAATGTCAGCTGATCCCCTGCTGTGTGGATGGCAGTCTCTCCTGCTGTCACCTCATTCAAAATACAGTAGGCCTCTGCCTACACCCTCCTATTTCCTGGGCTTCAACACAGCCAGTTGTAGTTCGGAAGTGCCGTCCACACGGAAAGAGATACTTGCTCCCGTGTCTCAGTGGGGTTCAGTAATGTCAGCTGATCCCCTGCTGTGTGGATGGCAAAGTCTCCTGCTGCCTACACAGTCGTACCACTACTGATTTTTAACCGTGCTCCAATTAGGCCTGTGGCTCCACTGTCTCTCGTATTTCCCCTGTCCTCCAACCCTGCCAGTTACAGCTCCGAAGTGGCGTCTGCACAATCCACACTTGTTCCTGTGTTACAGGTGTTCAGTCCGGTCAGTTAATCCCCTGATGTGTGTCCGGCAATGTCGCCTGCTCTGTCCACATTCCCATTATGGTAATGTGGACAGAGCAGGCGACATTGCCGGACACACATCAGGGGATTAACTGACCGGACTGAACACCTGTAACACAGGAACAAGTGTGGATTGTGCAGACGCCACTTCGGAGCTGTAACTGGCGGGGTTGGAGGACAGGGGAAATACGAAAATCAGTGAAGCCACAGGCCTAAGTGGAGCTTGGTTCAAATTACTAGTCTACAACCGATCTTAAAATTTCTTCAGTGCAGCCTCAGCCTGCTCCGTGCTTGTCCCTGGGCTTCAACACAGCCAGTTGTTGCTCGGAAGTGCCGTCTTCACAGAGTAAAACACTAGCTCCTGTGTTTGTGGGGTTCAGTAACGTCAGCTGTTCCCCTGCTGTTTTGATGGCAATCTGTCCTGCTGCCTCCCAATTGACAGCACATCAGGCCTCAGCCTGCTAAGTGCTTGTCCTGGGCTCCAACATCGCCAGTTGCTGCTCATAACTGACTTTGGCACGGGTACTCCCTCCTGCCCAGCTTGGTTCCAGCCCTGCCTGCTGTTTCCGGGAAGTGTCAATGTCAGTTTGCCACCCCAAGTTGCCATGTCGTGTTGCGGTTGGGTTAGCCGAGGCTAGGGTGCCAGCAGTTTAGGTGCTTCCTATGTGGACTGCGGGTTCTGGTAAGAAAGGTTTGTTCCATAGTGCCAGTAGGACAAGCACCCCCTGTAGGACTGTGTGATTCGGTAACTGCGGCCAGCTTGCGGCATGCCAACTTTGCTTTTCAGGGATAACTTCTGATACCCCTCCGGGTTCCAGCACCGTCAGCTGGTTCTCATCAGAGCCTTTGGCCTAGGTGCCTCCATCTCGGTATCCGAGTTCCGGCAACGTCTGCTGGTCCTTGGTAGTGCTTTGTAGACCAGGTACCTCCTGCTTAGTAACCGGGTTCCAGCACCGTCAGCTGGTCCTCGGTTGTGCCATTGGCTCTTATTCCTTCTGCTGCCCCTCTGGGTGCCAGCACTGTCAGCTGGTCCTCGCTATTTCCATTTGCTCTTGCAGCTTATGCTACCCCTCCGGGTTCCAGCACCGTCAGCTGGTTCTCGTCAGAGCCTTTGGCCTAGGTGCCTCCATCTCGGTATCCGAGTTCCGGCAACGTCTGCTGGTCCTTGGTAGTGCTTTGTAGCACAGGTACCTCCTGCTTAGTAACCGGGTTCCAGCACCGTCAGCTGGTCCTCGGTAGTGCCATTGGCTCTTGTTCCTTCTGCTGCCCCTCCGGGTGCCAGTACCGTCAGCTGGTTCAAGAGGACAAAGAACAGGAAGACAACCACCAAGATGCAGAACAACAAGAGAGAGAAGACAAAGAAGCATAAAAAAAACAAAGCAGAAGAACATTAAGCATAAGACTAATACTCTGAGCAAATGATATTATCTTATTTATAAGCAGAAGAAGACTAAGCAGTGTATGGGGGTGAGTCCGTTCCTCCTCGTGGTGCCCCTGGAAAAGGCCTGCTGCTGCAGGCCAAACTGAACGCGGACAAATCCTGTTGTAAATCTTTTGTGACAGGCAGAACAGAAGGTGTAAACTTCTAACTTTTCTAGATAACAACTACAGGAATGCCTGACACAAACAAGAATATGATGAAGAAGAATAGGAAGAAGATGAAGAAGCTGAATATGTAGAATAATAATTGTTGAATAAGAAGAATATGAACAATGTAAGAAAAGGAAGAAGAAGAAGAAGAAGAAGAAGAAGAATGTAAAAAAAGGAAGTAGAAGAAGAAGAAGAAGAATGTAAAAAAAGGAATAAGAAGAAGAATGTAAAAAAAGGAAGAAGAAGAAGAAGAAGAAAAATGTAAAAAAAGGAAGTAGAAGAAGAAGAAGAATGTAAAAAAAGGAAGTAGAAGAAGAAGAAGAATTTAAAAAAAGGAAGTAGAAGAAGAAGAAGAAGAAAGAAGAAAGAAGAAGAAGACATACATGTCTGGCAAAATATAAATGAGGCTAACATAGTCAATATCTTTGTAACTCCTAACATCTTTAAAAAAAAAGTTTAATTCCTGCAATTCCATTTGATTGGGCTAAACCTCTATGGCTTTAATGTCTCCTCCACCTCCCACAATACATTCTACATTATTCTTAGTTGTTTTTCTTCATGTAGAATTAACCTACAAGGAAAGAAAGGTTTTTTTTAATTCCGATATTTTGGCCCCATTGACTTGCATTGGTTCCCGGTATCGGAATCGGCGATACCGATACTTTTTTTTAAGATCGGCCGATCCATTCCGATCCGATATTTTCAAGTATCGGCTGGTATCGCTCAACTCTACTCATGCGCCAATCTGAAGAGCAAGTGGCCTATGGAAAAGGCGTCTTACTTTGGGTCAAAAGATTGAGGGTTATCATCCCTTCATGGTCGTAGCAGTCTCTCTCCACATGCTTTTAGAAAAAAATGTACAGATGCTGAGAGGGTTATATGACAGTTTAGAAGGAAGGGTCAGTTGTAGACAAGTAAGGACACAAAAAGCAGCTGTCAGAAGTGGGATTAGAACCCACGCCTCCATTTGGAGACCAGAAAACCAAGCTTTGTGTGGGGAAAGAAATCATTCTTGAGTCTGGCGCCTTAGACCACTCGGCCATCCTGACCAACTGCATTGTGGGTGCTACAGCTATTCCCATTCGGTTAACTAAGGAGGAATTTAGCAAGAATTTACCAAGAAAATATAAAGACAATGCCATCACGTTGTGATTTTGAAGATGGAAATTTTGGAGAAAGAGAGAGAAAGAGAGAGATAGAAAGATAGATTGAGAGAGAGAGAGAGAATGGGTAAGGTGTCTTTCTTTAGATCAAACATTTATACACATGTTGAGAGACAGAGATGTTAGCGTGTCATAGTCATCAGACTAGGTAAGATTCTAGAATATAAGAAAGCTGTTCTGGACCATGGGAGCATGAGTGCAAGGGTCTGACTTCATATCAGAACAATGAGAGGTTGAGTCCAGTTGTGGTAGTCTGTTTCCATGTGATTTTTGGAAAAAATGTATACACATGCTGAGAGACAAAGATGTAAGCGTGCTATAGTAATCAGAGTAGGTAAGATTCTAGAATGTGAGAATGTTATTCTGCACCATGGAGCATGAATGCAAGCATCGTTAGCTAAGGAGGAATTAAGCTTGAATTTACCAAGAAAATATAAAGACAATGTGATCACATTTTGATTCTGAAGATGGTAATTGTGGAGAGAGAGAGAGAGATAGAAAGATAGATTAAGAGAGAGAATGGGTAAGGTGTCTTTCTTTAGATCAAAAATTTATACACATGCTGAGAGACAGAGATGTTAGCGTGTCATAGTCATCAGACTAGGTAAGATTCTAGAATGTGTAAATGTTATTCTGGACCATGGGAGCATGAATGCAAGGGCCTAACTTCACATCAGAACATTGAGTGTTTGAGTCCAGTTGAGGTAGTCTGTTTGAATGTGCTTATTGGAAAAAATGTATACACATGCTGAGAGACAAAGATGTAAGCGTGCTATAGTAATCAGAGTAGGTAAGATTCTAGAATGTGAGAATGTTATTCTGCACCATGGAGCACGAATGCAAGCATCGTTAGCTAAGGAGGAATTAAGCTTGAATTTACCAAGAAAATATAAAGACAATGTGATCACATTTTGATTCTGAAGATGGTAATTGTGGAGAGAGAGAGAGAGATAGAAAGATAGATTAAGAGAGAGAATGGGTAAGGTGTCTTTCTTTAGATCAAAAATTTATACACATGCTGAGAGACAGAGATGTTAGCGTGTCATAGTCATCAGACTAGGTAAGATTCTAGAATGTGTAAATGTTATTCTGGACCATGGGAGCATGAATGCAAGGGCCTGACTTCACATCAGAACATTGAGTGTTTGAGTCCAGTTGAGGTAGTCTGTTTGAATGTGCTTATTGGAAAAAATGTATACACATGCTGAGAGACAAAGATGTAAGCGTGCTATAGTAATCAGAGTAGGTAAGATTCTAGAATGTGAGAATGTTATTCTGCACCATGGAGCACGAATGCAAGCATCGTTAGCTAAGGAGGAATTAAGCTTGAATTTACCAAGAAAATATAAAGACAATGTGATCACATTTTGATTCTGAAGATGGTAATTGTGGAGAGAGAGAGAGAGATAGAAAGATAGATTAAGAGAGAGAATGGGTAAGGTGTCTTTCTTTAGATCAAAAATTTATACACATGCTGAGAGACAGAGATGTGAGCGTGTCATAGTCATCAGACTAGGTAAGATTCTAGAATGTGTAAATGTTATTCTGGACCATGGGAGCATGAATGCAAGGGCCTGACTTCAGATCAGAACATTGAGTGTTTGAGTCCAGTTGAGGTAGTCTGTTTGAATGTGCTTTTTGGAAAAAATGTATACACATGCTGAGAGACAAAGATGTAAGCGTGCTATAGTAATCAGAGTAGGTAAGATTCTAGAATGTGAGAATGTTATTCTGCACCATGGAGCATGAATGCAAGCATCGTTAGCTAAGGAGGAATTAAGCTTGAATTTAACAAGAAAATATAAAGACAATGTGATCACATTTTGATTCTGAAGATGGTAATTGTGGAGAGAGAGAGATAGAAAGATAGATTAAGAGAGAGAATGGGTAAGGTGTCTTTCTTTAGATCAAAAATTTATACACATGCTGAGAGACAGAGATGTTAGCGTGTCATAGTCATCAGACTAGGTAATTTTCTAGAATGTGAGAATGTTATTCTGGACCATGGGAGCATGAATGCAAGGGCCTGACTTCAGATCAGAACATTGAGTGTTTGAGTCCAGTTGTGGTAGTCTGTTTCCATGTGCTTTTTTGGAAAAAATGTATACACATGCTGAGAGACAGAGATGTAAGCGTGCCATAGTAATCAGAGTAGGTAACATTCTAGAATGTGAGAATATTAATCTGCACCATGGAGCACGAATGCAAGCATCGTTAACTAAGGAGGAATTTTGCTTGAATTTACCAAGAAAATATAAAGACAATGTGATCACATTTTGATTCTGAAGATGGTAATTGTGGAGAGAGAGAGAGAGAGAGAGAGAGAAAGAGAGAGAGAGAGAGAGAGAGAGAGAACATCAATGGGTAAGATGCCGTCTGACTTCAGATCAGAATTTTGAGGGGTTCGAGTCCCATCATGGCAGTCAGTTTCCATGAGTTTTTTTGAATAAAAGTATACACGTGCTGAGAGAGAGATGTAAGCGTGTCTTCGTCATTGGACTCAGTAAGATTCTTATTCTAGACCACGGAACCACGTACTCAAGCATCACATGCCAATCAAAAGACCGCGTGGCCTAATGGATAAGGTGTCTGACTTCGGATCAGAAGTTTGAGGGTTCAAGTCCCTTTGTGGTCGTAGCATTCTCTCTTTCTCCACACTTTTTGAAAAATGTATATATACTGAGCGTTTGTTACGAAAGCATCATGCGCCATTCTGAAGAGCACGTGGTCAAATGGAAAAGGAATCTTACTTTAGATGAGAAGATTTAGGGTTATCATCCCTTCATGGTGGTGGCCAGTCTCCCTCCACATGCTTTTAGAATAGAATGTACACATGCTGAGAGGGTTATTTGACAGTATAGAGAGACATGTCAGTTTTAGACAAGTAAGGACACTAAAAGCTGCTGTCAGAAGAGGGATTTGAACCCACGCCTCCATTTGGAGACCAGAATACCTACCTCAAGGGAAACAGAACACTCTTTAGTCTGGCGCCTTAGACCACTCGGCCATCCTGACTAACTGCGCTGAGAGTGCTAGAATTATTCCCATTCAGCTAATCAAAGAGAAATTTAGCTACAATTTTCTTGAAAATGTAAGAACAATGTCATTATGTTTGAGAGAGAATGAAGAGAAAGCAGAGAGACAGAGAGAACGAGAAAAAATAAATAAATGAACGGATAAGGCGGATTCTGACCAAACGGGGGGTGGGGGGGGGGGGAGAGAGAGAGAGAGAGAAGAGAGAGAGAGAGGAGAGAGAGAGAGAGAGAGAGAGAGAGAGAGAGAGAGAGAGAGAGAGAGGAGAGAGAGAGAGAGAGAGAGAGAGAGAGAGAGAGAGAGAGAGAGAGAGAATACATCAATGGGTAAGATGCCGTCAGGCTCAAGATAAGGGTTTTGTGGGTTCGGGTCCCGACAAGGCAGTCAGTTTCCACGTGTTTTTTTAAAAAAAGTTTATTCTTATTCTAGACCAAGGGACCACGTACTCAACCATCATGTGCCATTCAAAAGACTGTTTGGCCTAATGAATAAAGTGTCTGACTTTGGATCAGAAGTTTGAGGTTTCAAGTCCTTTCGTGTTTGTGGCATTGTCTTTCTGCACTCTTTTTGAAAAAAATTTAAATGTAGTGATCGGTTGTTATGAAAGCCTCATGCGCCAATCTGAAGAGCAAGTGGCCTATGGAAAAAGGCGTCTTACTTTGGGTCAAAAGATTGAGGGTTATCATCCCTTCATGGTCGTAGCAGTCTCTCTCCACATGCTTTTAGAAAAAAAATGTACAGATGCTGAGAGGGTTATATGACAGTTTAGAAAGAAGGGTCAGTTGTAGACAAGTAAGGACACAAAAAAGCAGCTGTCAGAAGTGGGATTTGAACACACGCCTCCATTTGGAGACCAGAAAAACCCAGCTCTGTGCGGGGAAAAAAATCATTTCCTGAGTCTGGTGCCTTAGACCACTCGGCTATCCTGACCAACTGCGCTGAGATTGCTAGAATTATTCCCATTCAGCTAATCAAAGAGAAATTTATCTACAATTTTCTTGAAAATGTAAGAACAATGTCATTATGTTTGAGAGAGAATGAAGAGAAAGCAGAGAGACAGAGAGAACGAGAAAAAATAAATAAATGAACGGATAGGGCGGATTCTGACCAAACGGGGGGTGGGGGGGGAGAGAGAGAGAGAGAGAGAGAGAGAACATCAATGGGTAAGATGCCGTCTGACTTCAGATCAGAATTTTGAGGGTTCGAGTCCCATCATGGCAGTCAGTTTCCATGAGTTTTTTTGAAAAAAGTATACATGTGCTGAGAGAAATGTAAGCGTGTCTTCGTCATTGGACTCAGTAAGATTCTTATTCTAGACCACGGAACCACGTACTCAAGCATCACATGCCAATCAAAAGACTGCGTGGCCTAATGGATAAGGCGTCTGACTTCGGATCAGAAGATTGAGGGTTCAAGTCCATTCGTGGTCGTGCATTCTCTTTCTCCACACTTTTTGAAAAAATGTATATATACTGAGCGTTTGTTACGAAAGCATCATGCGCCAATCTGAAGAGCACGTGGTCAAATGGAAAAGGCAATCTTACTTTAGATCAGAAGATTTAGGGTTATCATCCCTTCATGGTGGTGGCAGTCTCCCTCCACATGCTTTTAGAATAGAATGTACACATGCTGAAGAGGGTTATATGACAGTATAGAGAGACATGTCAGTTTTAGACAAGTAAGGACACTAAAAGCAGCTGTCAGAAGTGGGATTTGAACCCACGCCTCCATTTGGAGACCAGAATACCCAACCTCAAGGGAAACAGAACACTCTTAAGTTTGGCGCCTTTGACGACTCAGCCATCCTGACTAACTGCGCTGAGAGTGCTAGAATTATTCCCATTCAGCTAATCAAAGAGAAATTTAGCTACAATTTTCTTGAAAATGTAAGAACAATGTCATTATGTTTGAGAGAGAATGAAGAGAAAGCAGAGAGACAGAGAGAACGAGAAAAAAATAAATAAATGAACGGATAAGGTGGATTCTGACCAAACGGGGGGTGGGGGGGAGAGAGAGAGAGAGAGAGAGAGAGAGAGAGAGAGAGAGAGAGAGAGAGAGAGAGAGACAGAGAGAGAGAGAGAGAGAGAGAGAGAGAGAGGAGAGAGAGAGAGAGAGAGAGAGAGAGAGAGAGAGAATACATCAATGGGTAAGATGCCATCAGGCTTAAGATCAGGGTTTTGAGGGTTCGGGTCCCGACATGGCAGTCAGTTTCCACGTGTTTTTTTAAAAAAAGTTTATTCTTATTTTAGACCAAGGGACCACGTACTCAACCATCATGTGCCAATTCAAAAGACTGTTTGGCCTAATGAATAAAGTGTCTGACTTTGGATCAGAAGTTTGAGGTTGCAAGTCCTTTCGTGTTTGTGGCATTGTCTTTCTGCACTCTTTTTGAAAAAAATTTAAATGTAGTGATCGGTTGTTATGAAAGCCTCATGCGCCAATCTGAAGAGCAAGTGGCCTATGGAAAAGGCGTCTTACTTTGGGTCAAAAGATTGAGGGTTATCATCCCTTCATGGTCGTAGCAGTCTCTCTCCACATGCTTTTAGAAAAAAATGTACAGATGCTGAGAGGGTTATATGACAGTTTAGAAAGAAGGGTCAGTTGTAGACAAGTAAGGACACAAAAAGCAGCTGTCAGAAGTGGGATTTGAAAACCCAGCTCTGTGTGGGGAAAGAAATCATTCTTGAGTCTGGCGCCTTAGACGACTCGGCCATCCTGACAAACTGCATTGTGGGTGCTACAGCTATTCCCATTCGGTTAACTAAGGAGGAATTTAGCTAGAATTTACCAAGAAAATATAAAGACAATGCCATCACGTTGTGATTTTGAAGATGGAAATTTTGGGAGAAAGAGAGAGAAAGAGAGAGATAGAAAGATAGATTGAGAGAGAGAGAGAATGGGTAAGGTGTCTTTCTTTAGATTCAAACATTTATACACATGTTGAGAGACAGAGATGTTAGCGTGTCATAGTCATCAGACTAGGTAAGATTCTATAATAAAAGAAAGATTTTCTGGACCATGGGAGCATGAATGCAAGGGTCTGACTTCATATCAGAACAATGAGAGGTTGAGTCCAGTTGTGGTAGTCTGTTTCCATGTGATTTTTGGAAAAAATGTATACACATGCTGAGAGACAAAGATGTAAGCGTGCTATAGTAATCAGAGTAGGTAAGATTCTAGAATGTGTGAATGTTATTCTGCACCATGGAGCATGAATGCAAGCATCGTTAGCTAAGGAGGAATTAAGCTTGAATTTACCAAGAAAAATATAAAGACAATGTGATCACATTTTGATTCTGAAGATGGTAATTGTGGAGAGAGAGAGAGAGATAGAAAGATAGATTAAGAGAGAGAATGGGTAAGGTGTCTTTCTTTAGATCAAAAATTTATACACATGCTGAGAGACAGAGATGTTAGCGTGTCATAGTCATCAGACTAGGTAAGATTCTAGAATGTGTAAATGTTGTTCTGGACCATGGGAGCATGAATGCAGGAGCCTGACTTCAGATCAGAACATTGAGTGTTTTGAGTCCAGTTGAGGTAGTCTGTTTGAATGTGCTTTTTGGAAAAAATGTATACACATGCTGAGAGACAAAGATGTAAGCGTTGCTATAGTAATCAGAGTAGGTAAGATTCTAGAATGTGAGAATGTTATTCTGCACCATGGAGCATGAATGCAAGCATCGTTAGCTAAGGAGGAATTAAGCTTGAATTTACCAAGAAAATATAAAGACAATGTGATCACATTTTGATTCTGAAGATGGTAATTGTGGAGAGAGAGAGAGATAGAAAGATAGATTAAGAGAGAGAATGGGTAAGGTGTCTTTCTTTAGATCAAAAATTTATACACATGCTGAGAGACAGAGATGTTAGCGTGTCATAGTCATCAGACTAGGTAATTTTCTAGAATGTGAGAATGTTATTCTGGACCATGGGAGTATGAATGCAAGGGCCTGACTTCAGATGAGAACATTGAGTGTTTGAGTCCAGTTGTGGTAGTCTGTTTCCATGTGCTTTTTTGGAAAAAATGTATACACATGCTGAGAGACAGAGATGTAAGCGTGCCATAGTAATCAGAGTAGGTAACATTCTAGAATGTGAGAATATTAATCTGCACCATGGAGCACGAATGCAAGCATCGTTAACTAAGGAGGAATTTTGCTTGAATTTACCAAGAAATATAAAGACAATGTGATCACATTTTGATTCTGAAGATGGTAATTGTGGAGAGAGAGAGAGAGAGAAAAGAGAGAGAGAGAGAGAGAGAGGAAAGAGAGAGAGAGAGAGAGAGAGGAGAAAGAACATCGATGGGTAAGATGCCGTCTGACTTCAGATCAGAATTTTGAGGGTTCGAGTCCCATCATGGCAGTCAGTTTCCATGAGTTTTTTTGAAAAAAAGTATACACGTGCTGAGAGAGAGATGTAAGCGTGTCTTTGTCATTGGACTCAGCAAGATTCTTATTCTAGACCACGGAACCACGTACTCAAGCATCACATGCCGATCAAAAGACCGTGTGGCCTAATGGATAAGGTGTCTGACTTCAGATCAGAAGATTGAGGGTTCAAGTCCCCTTCGTGGTCCGTGGCATCTCTCTTTCTCCACACTTTTTGAAAAAAATGTGTATATACTGAGCGTTTGTTACAAAAGCATCATGCGCCATTCTGAAGAGCACGTGGTCAAATGGGAAAGGAATCTTACTTTAGATCAGAAGATTTAGGGTTATCATCCCTTCATGGTGGTGGCAGTCTCCCTCCACATGCTTTTAGAATAGAATGTACACATGCTGAGAGGGTTATATGACAGTATAGAGAGACATGTCAGTTTTAGACAAGTAAGGACACTAAAAGCAGCTGTCAGAAGTGGGATTTGAACCCACGCCTCCATTTGGAGACCAGAATACCCACCTCAAGGGAAACAGAACACTCTTAGGTCTGGCGCCCTTAGACCACTCGGCCATCCTGACTAACTGCGCTGAGATTGCTAGAATTATTCCCATTCAGCTAATCAAAGAGAAATTTAGCTACAATTTTCTTGAAAATGTAAGAACAATGTCATTATGTTTGAGAGAGAATGAAGAGAAAGCAGAGAGACAGAGAGAACGAGAAAAAATAAATAATGAACGGATAAGGCGGATTCTGACCAAACGGGGGGGTGGGAGAGAGAGAGAGAATACATCAATGGGTAAGATGCCGTCAGGCTTAAGTTCAGGGTTTTGAGGGTTCGGGTTCCGACATGGCTGTCAGTTTCCACGTGTTTTTTTTAAAAAAGTTTATTCTTATTCTAGACCAAGGGACCACGTACTCAACCATCATGTGCCATTCAAAAGACTGTTTGGCCTAATGAATAAAGTGTCTGACTTTGGACCAGAAGTTTGAGGTTTCAAGTCCTTTCGTGTTTGTGGCATTGTCTTTCTGCACTCTTTTTGAAAAAAATTTAAATGTAGTGATCGGTTTGTTATGAAAGCCTCATGCGCCAATCTGAAGAGCAAGTGGCCTATGGAAAAGATCAAAAATTTATACACATGCTGAGAGACAGAGATGTTAGCGTGTCATAGTCATCAGACTAGGTAAGATTCTAGAATGTGTAAATGTTGTTCTGGACCATGGGAGCATGAATGCAAGGGCCTGACTTCAGATCAGAACATTGAGTGTTTGAGTCCAGTTGAGGTAGTCTGTTTGAATGTGCTATTTGGAAAAAATGTATACACATGCTGAGAGACAAAGATGTAAGTGTGCTATAGTAATCAGAGTAGGTAAGATTCTAGAATGTGAGAATGTTATTCTGCACCATGGAGCATGAATGCAAGCATCGTTAGCTAAGGAGGAATTAAGCTTCAGATCAGAATTTTGAGGTTCGAGTCCCATCATGGCAGTCAGTTTCCATGAGTTTTTTTGAAAAAAAGTATACACGTGCTGAGAGAGAGATGTAAGCGTGTCTTTGTCATTGGACTCAGCAAGATTCTTATTCTAGACCACGGAACCACGTACTCAAGCATCACATGCCGATCAAAAGACTGCGTGGCCTAATGGATAAGGTGTCTGACTTCAGATCAGAAGGATTGAGGGTTCAAGTCCCTTCGTGGTAGTGGCATTCTCTTTCTCCACACTGTTATGAAAAAAATGTGTATATACTGAGCTTTTGTTACGAAAGCATCGTGCGCCATTCTGAAGAGCACGTGGTCAAATGGAAAAGGCATCTTACTTTAGATCAGAAGATTTAGGTTTATCATCCCTTCATGGTGGTGGCAGTCTCCCTCCACATGCTTTTAGAATAGAATGTACACATGCTGAGAGGGTTATATGACCGTATAGAGAGACATGTCAGTTTTAGACAAGTAAGGACACTAAAAGCAGCTGTCAGAAGTGGGATTTGAACCCACGCCTCTATTTGGAGACCAGAATACCCACCTCAAGGGAAACAGAACACTCTTAAGTCTGGCGCCTTAGACCACTCGGCCATCCTGACTAACTGCGCTGAGATTGCTAGAATTATTCCCATTCAGCTAATCAAAGAGAAATTTAGCTTACAATTTTCTTGAAAATGTAAGAACAATGTCATTATGTTTGAGAGGGGGTGGGAGAGAGAGAGAGAGAGAGAGAGAGGAGAGAGAGAGAGAGAGAGAGAGAGAGAGAGAGTGAGAGAGAGAGAGAGAGAGAGAGAGAGAGAGAGAGAGAGAGAGAGAGAGAGAGAGAGAGAGAGAGAGAGAATACATCAATGGGTAAGATGCCGTCAGGCTTAAAGATCAGGGTTTTTGAGGGTTCGGGGTCCCGACATGGCAGTCAGTTTTCCACGTGTTTTTTTAAAAAAAAGTTTATTCTTATTCTAGACCAAGGGACCACGTACTCAACCATCATGTGCCATTCAAAAGACTGTTTGGCCTAATGAATAAAGTGTCTGACTTTGGATCAGAAGTTTGAAGTTTCAAGTCCTTTCGTGTTTGTGGCATTGTCTTTCTGCACTCTTTTTTGAAAAAAATTTAAATGTAGTGATCGGTTGTTATGAAAGCCTCATGCGCCAACCTGAAGAGCAAGTGGCCTATGGAAAAGGCGTCTTACTTTGGGTCAAAAGATTGAGGGTTATCATCCCTTCATGGTCGTAGCAGTCTCTCTCCACATGCTTTTAGAAAAAAATTGTACAGATGCTGAGAGGGTTATATGACAGTTTAGAAAGAAGGGTCAGTTGTAGACAAGTAAGGACACAAAAAGCAGCTGTCAGAAGTGGGATTTGAACCCACGCCTCCATTTGGAGACCAGAAAACCCAGCTCTGTGTGGGGAAAGAAATCATTCTTGAGTCTGGCGCCTTAGACCCACTCGGCCATCCTGACCAATTGCATTGTGGGTGCTACAGCATATTCCCATTCGGTTAACTAAGGAGGAATTTAGCTAGAATTTACCAAGAAAATATAAAGACAATGCCATCACGTTGTGATTTTTGAAGATGGAAATTTTGGAGAAAGAAAGAGAAAGGAGAAGAGATAGAAAGATAGATTGAGAGAGAGAGAGAATGGGTAAGGTGTCTTTCTTTAGATCAAACATTTATACACATGTTGAGAGACAGAGATGTTAGCGTGTCATAGTCATCAGACCTAGGTAAGATTCTAGAATATAAGAAAGCTGTTCTGGACCATGGGAGCATGAATGCAAGGGTCTGACTTCATATCAGAACAATGAGAGGTTGAGTCCAGTTGTGGTAGTCTGTTTCCATGTGATTTTTAAAGAAAATGTATACACATGCTGAGAGACAAAGATGTAAGCGTGCTATAGTAATCAGAGTAGGTAAGATTCTAGAATGTGAGAATGTTATTCTGCACCATGGAGCATGAATGCAAGCATCGTTAGCTAAGGAGGAATTAAGCTTGAATTTACCAAGAAAATATAAAGACAATGTGATCACATTTTGATTCTGAAGATGGTAATTGTGGAGAGAGAGAGAGAGATAGAAAGATAGATTAAGAAGAGAGAATGGGTAAGGTGTCTTTCTTTAGATCAAAAATTTATACACATGCTGAGAGACAGAGATGTTAGCGTGTCATAGTCATCAGACTAGGTAAGATTCTAGAATGTGTAAATGTTGTTCTGGACCATGGGAGCATGAATGCAAGGGCCTGACTTCAGATCAGAACATTGAGTGTTTGAGTCCAGTTGAGGTAGTCTGTTTGAATGTGCTTTTTGGAAAAAATGTATACACATGCTGAGAGACAAAGATGTAAGCGTGCTATAGTAATCAAAGTAGGTAAGATTCTAGAATGTGAGAATGTTATTCTGCACCATGGAGCATGAATGCAAGCATCGTTAGCTAAGGAGGATTAAGCTTGAATTTACCAAGAAAATATAAAGACAATGTGATCACATTTTGATTCTGAAGATGGTAATTGTGGAGAGAGAGAGAGAGATAGAAAGATAGATTAAGAGAGAGAATGGGTAAGGTGTCTTTCTTTAGATCAAAAATTTATACACATGCTGAGAGACAGAGATGTTAGCGTGTCATAGTCATCAGACTAGGTAATTTTTCTAGAATGTGAGAATGTTATTCTGGACCATGGGAGCATGAATGCAAGGGCCTGACTTCAGATCAGAACATTGAGTGTTTGAGTCCAGTTGTGGTAGTCTGTTTCCATGTGCTTTTTTGGAAAAAATGTATACACATGCTAAGAGACAGAGATGTAAGCGTGCCCATAGTAATCAGAGTAGGTAACATTCTAGAATGTGAGAATATTAATCTGCACCATGGAGCACGAATGCAAGCATCGTTAACTAAGGGAGGAATTTTGCTTGAATTTACCAAGAAAATATAAAGACAATGTGGATCACATTTTGATTCTGAAGATGTAATTGTGGAAGGAGAGAGAGAGAGAGAGTGAGAGAGAGAAGAGTCGAGAGAGAGAGAGAGAGGAGAGAGAGCGAGAGAGAGAGAGAGAGAGGAGAGAGAGAGAGACGAGAGAGAAGAGAGAGAAGAGAGAGAGAGAGAGAGGAGAGAAAGAACATCGATGGGTAAGATGCCCGTCTTGACTTCAGATCAGAATTCTTGAGGGTTCGAGTCCCATCATGGCAGTCAGTTTCCATGAGTTTTTTTGAAAACAAAAGTATACACGTGCTGAGGAGAGAGATGTAAGCGTGTCTTCGTCATTTGGACTCAGTAAAGATTCTTATTCTAGACCACGGAACCACGTACTCCAAGCATCACATGCCAATCAAAAGACCGCGTGGCCCTAATGGATAAGGTGTCTGACTTCAGAGCAGAAGATTTGAGGGTTAAAGTCCCTTCGTGGGTCGTGGCATTCTCTTTCTCCACACTTTTTGAAAAAATGTGTATATACTGAGCGTTTGTTACGAAAGCATCATGCGCCAATTCTGAAGAGCACGTGGTCAAATGGAAAAGGCATCTTACTTTAGATCAGAAGATTTAGGGTTATCATCCCTTCATGGTGGTGGCAGTCTCCCTCCACATGCTTTTAGAATAGAATGTACACATGCTGAGAGGGTTATATGACAGTATAGAGAGACATGTCAGTTTTAGACAAGTAAGGACACTAAAAGCAGCTGTCAGAAGTGTGGTTTGAACCCACGCCTCCATTTGGAGACCAGAATACCCACCTCAAGGGAAACAGAACACTCTTAAGTCTGGTGCCCTTAGACCACTCGGCCATGCCTGACTAACTGCTCTGAGATTGCTAGAATTATTCCCATTCAGCTAATCAAAGAGAAATTTAGCTACAATTTTCTTGAAAATGTAAGAACAATGTCATTATGTTTGAGAGAGAATGAAGAGAAAGCAGAGAGACAGAGAGAACGAGAAAAAATAAATAAATGAACGGATAAGGCGGATTCTGACCAAACGGGTGGTGGGGGAGAGGAGGAGAGAGAGAGAGAGAGAGAGCGAGAGAGAGAGAGAGAGCTGAGAGAGAGAGAGACGAGAGAGAGAGAGAGAGAGAGAGAGAGAGATGAGAGAGATAGAGAGAGAGAGAGAGAGAGAGAGAGAGAGAGAGAGCGAGGAGAGAGAATACCATCCAATGGGTAAGATGCCGTCAGGCTTAAGATCAGGGTTTTGAGATCAGGGTTTTGAGGGGTTCGGGTCCCGACATGGCAGTCAGTTTCCACGTGTTTTTTTAAAAAAAGTTTATCTTATTCTAGACCAAGGACCACGTACTCAAACCCATCATGTGCCATTCAAAAGACTGTTTGGCCTAATGAATAAAGTTGTCTGACTTTGGATCAGAAGTTTGAGGTTTCAAGTCCCTTTCGTGTTTGTGGCATTGTCTTTCTGCACTCTTTTTTGAAAAAAAATTTAAATGTAGTGATCGGTTGTTATGAAAGCCTCATGCGCCAATCTGAAGAGCAAGTGGCCTATGGAAAAGGCGTATTACTTTGGGTCAAAAGATTGAGGGTTATCATCCCTTCATGGTCGTCGTAGCAGTCTCTCTCCACATGCTTTTAGAAAAAAAATGTACAGATGCTGAGAGGGTTATATGACAGTTTAGAAAGAAGGGGTCAGTTGTAGACAAGTAAGGACACAAAAAGCAGCTGTCAGAAGTGGGATTTGAAAACCCAGCTCTGTGTGGGGAAAGAAATCATTCTTGAGTCTGGCGCCTTA